>NW_024466128.1:0-7886 GCF_017591425.1 Ochotona curzoniae | reverse complement strand
TAATCTAGTTTCATCAAACTCCATTCCACAAAGGCATTAGTATTTATAATATGCATTTCAATGTATCTATTTGACATCAGTATCTTTGTTCTCTACATCTCTATGCTATACCATGACAAAGAATTTAAGAACTGACTGTTGGAAAGCAGTTGAATCTGCATTGGATGCTCCTGCTTCAGTAGTTCACACCGGTTAATATGACTGCCCTTTTCTGATGCTGAGGCTAGGCTGAGCTCTCTTAGCATTTGGATTTTGACTCCAGGGTACAGTTAGCCTCCATGGCTCAGGTGATTCCTCCTCTAGCTCACTGGTAGTAACATTTTTATTTCCCACTCACTACGCTTCCTCTGCTTCTTCTTAACGTGTATCTCATTTTGATGTAGATCTTTAACTGGACCTGAGTCCTTTTATAAAAAAAAAGGTATAGAAAAAAACCAACAACAAATTGTTCATGAGGCTTTAATGGAATTTATCTCAATTGTGAAAGCAATGTTATAAATGCAAACACATGAACAAGTGTAATTGGATAGATTTCACAGAACCTTAAATTCATTACAAGAAAAGCGACAAAAGAAGATAAAAGATGATAAATTGACAAATATTGTCGAGGATGTGGATAAACTGAGGCGTTTTTGCATTGTTGGTGGGATTGTCAAATGGTGCAGCCACCGAACATAACACAACGTCAATTTCTCAGAAAATACAGAATTAAAATCTGTATAAATATTAAAAGCAACGTAAATTTGGGCCTCAAGGTGATATTTAAGATACCATAATCAGCATATCCACATTAAACTAAAGTTAGGACTAACTCAGTTGTGCTTCAGAGGATGGGTAAATGAAGAAATTCAATATAGACATTAAATGAAATAGTATTCACCCCCAAAACATTGAAGACCGTTCCGATGCAAGAACGGTGAGGAAATTATGTGGGGTGAAATATTCCAGTAACGGGCCTTGCACGATAGCGCAATAGTTAAAGTCCTCGTCTTGCACAACCCAGGATCCCACATGGGTTTCGGTTCTAATCCTGGCAGCCCTGCTTCCCATCCAGCTTCCTGCTTGTGGTCTAGGAAAGCATTAGAGGACGGCCCAAAGCCTTGGGACTTTGCACCTGTGTGGGAGACCCAGAAGAGCTCCTGGCTCCTGGCTTCGGATGGGCACAGCTCCAGCCATTGAGGCCACTTGGGGAGTGAATCATCGGACGGAAGATCTTCCTCTCTGTCTCTCCTCCTCTCTGTATATCTGCCTTTCCAATAAAAATAAATAAATCTTTAAAAAAAAAGAAACACGCCAGTAGCAAAATAATTGCACATATTATATTACCTAAAAATATAAAATCAGTAAAGACAGATTATACAAATGTGATTCCCACAGACTAAGGGAAGTGACTCGGGATTTGTTGTACAATGGGAACAGAAATCCAACTTTCCAGCTGAATGATTTTTGGATATTGTTTTGATAATATTGAGAATATTTTGGACACAAAATAACTCAAGCTCAAATACAGTTGAGATGGTAAAGTTTGTTACTTTGAATTCTAAAAGAGCAAAACAAAATATTTTAACAAGATGCGAGAAGTCAAATGTTAGACCAAATGTGGAAAAAAAAGAAGTGCTGGTTTATAGATGTGTTATATGTTCTAGACAAGAGTGCCCTGTAGGGGTGATTATTTGGAGCAATGTTTATATTGCTGCTTGGAGTGACGACACTTCGTATTGTAGCATCTGATTGAATCCCCAACCTTTGGGTGTCTGATCTACTTCTCTTGCTCATAAACAGTCTGAGTGGCACCGGTGGAGCTGAAGTGTTGAGTGAGTTTCCACGTCCTGGCTTTGGGCTGGCACAGCCTGCCTGTTAAAGGAATTTGCAAAACTTACCAGAAAATAACAAAACTTGCTCTTTCACTCACTCTCATTCTTACTCACTTTTTTGCTCCCTCCACCTGCTTTTTCTTTTTTTTTTTTTTTTAATAAATAAGCATTCTTTTTAAATAAAAAGCATATGTTTAAAACAGAGGAAAGTAACAGATTCACTACCTGTATCTTACAATGGACTATTTCTTATGAGACCTCTTTGCACTCAGAAATGAGAAATATTCCCATTTTTTTAAAGATTTATTTTATTTTTTATTTTTTATTGGAAAGGCGGATATACAGAGAGGAGAGACAGAGAGGAAGATCTTCCATCCGATGATTCACTCCCCAAGTGAGCACAACGGCCAATGCTCTGCTGGTCCGAAGCCAGGAGCCTCTTCCAGGTCTCCCACGCGGGTGCAGGGTCCCAAAGCTTTGGGCCGTCCTTGACTGCTTTTCCGGGCCACAGGCAGAGAGCAGGATGGGAAGCGGGGCTGCGGGGATTAGAACTGGTGCCCATATGGGATCCAGGGCGTGCAAGGCGAGGACTGCGCCATCGTGCCGGGCCCTCATTTTTTAAAAACTATTTTTAAATTTTATTTGACTGTAATTGCAGTGTTGAGCAGGGTGGGAAGGATTGAAGATCAGGAAATGTGGGTGAAATCATTGTTTCCTAGTTCTCCATTTTTTCTCGCTTCTGGGAAAAGGAAGGAGATAAACTGGGAGGCCCCGCTCAGACTCCCAAAGGTAGTAGCACCCAGGGATGGGGAACCACCACCTGATATCAACCCATTTCCGTCTTAGATCGAACGTGTCAATAGCATTTGTATTTTTTTTTTTTTTTACTATTTTAGTTTTTATTTTTTATACAGGATATTTTGAATAGATGTTAAGGTCATTTAGTACAAAAATAGTTTTGGTATATATTTTGATTTTAAATGATCTGTGTTTAGCATTAAGAAAAGCATCTTAAGGTTGTCACGGTGCTGCATTGGACACTGGTTATAGCCCCAACTGCTCTTCTGCCAATAGTTGAAACCCTGGTGGTGATTCAACTGCTTGTTACCCTGTCACTCGTGTGGGAGGCTCGATGGAGTCTGGCTTCTGGCTTCTGGCTTTTGGTTTGATCAAATGCTGGCTATTGCAGTCATTGAAAAGTGAAACAGACGAATGCCTTCTTCCCTGTTTCTCTTTCTTCTTCCTCTCTCTCCACTTGCCTTTTCAATTAACAGATAAATATTTAAAAGAGGAAACAGCACCATGTTAGTATTTGTTAATAATTGTAAGAACACTTCTGAGTGAAAATTAGAGTTTTGAAATCTTTCTATTTGTCCATTCAAATGGTCAATCCTGAGAATATATCTGCATTGACTATTCAATGTTTTCATAATTCAAGATGAATATAATTCCAAATTGAAAGTTTGCTTAGATCTTTGGCTTAGAATTTAGTAGTGCGCATTGTATCTACCTATAGTAGCTTAAAATACACCTGTAGCTGTTAACAACTTTTGTAATAGAATGACATTCCAGATGTACTTCACTTGAACTTTGGATTACTTTTCCTTTAAAAATAAGGTATCGACTGTTGATTTTGAAAGAGGCATGATCCTAATTTTAATTATGATATTTCACTACCTTTATTATCACCGCACCTCTAGCATACAAACTTATTACTGTTTGTGAAATGCTTTTAGAATTATAGTATGGGTAAAGGAAGCATCAGCCTGAACATGGGGCAGAAATTTGTAATAGTTAACTGCCTCAGGTCACGTGACTTGTAGGAGGCAAGATCCTGGTTATGAATGATTTATTGGTAAGGATCTAGTGACTATTGTTGTTTGTGTTACAAAGAGCCCTGGCCCCTTATAGTATGGCTTGCCTTAGTTCTAAAAGGTGTGCTTTGAAATTAGATGGGAGACTTATATGAGTTTAAAGATAAATGAAAGAATTATGAAATACTTAAAAAATGTATTCTTTTAACCCATGATACTACATGTAATGACATGCAAGCATATCTACCAAAACATATGACTTAAATTCCATATTAAGGGACTTGATGGTAGTCACATTTCTGATTTTTCATCTCTCAAAAAATAGGAAAGTTACTTTATATGATGAATAAAATTTTACCTGCTGAAACAGTGCCAAATGAGCTCAGAAAACAGAATCATGGCCACTAACACAGTATGCAGGATTAGTGAAAGGAAAATTCATAAAGTAAAACATTACTTCATACCATTCCTAGTTGCAGACCATGTTGTGTTTTGACTAAATGGAAGACACAATTATACGCTTTTAAATGAAATTTTATTATCAAGTAGTGAACAAAACCCATGAAATTGCAAAATTCTGACAGTGAAAATATATTAGGGAAAACAAAACTTGTCATTGCATTAATTAGCAAAATACATTTGACATTGTAAACCACTAACTGAAAATACTAAAGAGACTTCCATATAATCTCAAGTACGGCAGACTCAGGGGCTGATAAGGCTGCATTGCATTTGTCTGAGAGTCCCTTCTAACACTGGATAGACGCTAAACTAAAATACACTGGTTTGACTGTGTTAGTAGGTTGGACTAACTAGTATTTTACAATTATATACAGAAAGTCAAGTCAATAATTTAAAAATATGATTTTAACACATTGTCAAAGCAGCTTGCGAATATATAAATTGTCAAATGAGGAAAATGATTTCATAAGTTAAAAATTTTAAATTTCTAGCATGGCGCCATGGCATTGTATTTTAAGCCTCTGCCTCTGATGGCAGTATCCCATATGGGAGTTTATTTGAATACTGGCTGCTCCACTTGTGATTCAGCTACCTGCTAGTGGGCCTGGCAAAGCAGAAAAGGATGGCCTAGGTCCCTTGACCCCGCATACACATGGAGGACCTGGATAAAGATCTTGGCTTGTCTCTTCAGACTGGACCAACTCTGACTATTGCAGCTATTTGGAGAGCAAACCAGCAAATGGAATCTCTCTCTCTCTCTGTCTTTCTCATTCTCTGTCTCTCCTTTTATTTTTATAATTCTGCCTGTCAAATAAAAATAAACCTTAAAAAAAGAAAAAAATACTCAGGTAAGCGTCCAATTCCCTTCTTTGGAAAATTTTCAAAAATTTGCTAGGTTCTCTTTCTTTAATAATCATTGCAGAAGTTGTTTTCAATGCACAAATATAAGCATAATGGCCTAACAATCATGCTTTGTGATGAAAAGCTTCCTAGTTTTATTTTTACTCTGCCTTTCAGTTCTGCATATGTCATGTTTCCCTGTTTTCCTACCTCTAAGAGAACTTAGGGTTAGCATTGTGACATTCAGAAAATACCAGAAAAACACAAAGTGTCAGTACCTGATATTAAAACATTCCTAAGCAACAGTTCCTAAAACTCTGTTGATATTTGGGAAGCTTTAAAGTATTATTTGCATCACATTAAATGTGATCAATTAAAACCAAAATTAAGTATATCCCGATACATTCAAGCAGTTAGCAGACCACTATATTGTTAATGCTAGGTAAAATACTATGGAATTTGCTGAAAACAATGATTTTTCTCTTCTTTGGTTCTTGTTTTTTTTTTAAAATCTATTTTATTATTTTATGATTCAGATCCATAGGCTCTGGAATTTATCTCCTTCCCCCACTGCCCCAATTTCTCTTGTATAATTACAATAGTATAGCCCTTCATAAATAGTCATAAGTCCATCATTCATTTATATAAGCATATCCTGACATTGCAGGTACTGATAATGGCAGACAGTTCAGTATCCAATTGTGAAGATATATTTACCAGTTCACTGGAAGTAGAGACACATACTGCATTGCATCTTCACATCTGGATACGATAGTCTCGACTCACAGTTACTATACATCCCCTTGAATGAAAAGCCATAAAGCAATACTAGCAACAGAGAGAAAAATAGAAAATTTACAACATGAAGTTAAATAACATACTACTGAATGATCAATGTATTGCTAGAGAAATGAAAGAGAAAATCAAAAGCTTTCATGAAGAAAATGATATTGTATGACATGTGTAAGTGAAAACATTAATAAGAAAAAACTTTGAAGTAATGAAAATAAAAATAAAATATTAAAACCCATGAGATGCAGCACAAACAGTATTGACAAGGACATTTATAATTTCAGGTGCTTACAAAAAATAAAAATATCTGAAATAAATAATCTAATAATGCATCTCATGGACTTATTGAAAAGGAAAAAAGTGAACAGTAAGCAATAAGTGATAATAATCATAACAAACAAATGTAATATAAACTAAAAAAAAGCCCTGAAAATTGCAATAAGAGCCATTTTTAAGAAAATGAGCAAAATAAACTTTTAGCCAAAGTAACAAAGAAAAGAGAAAAATCAAGAAAGGTTAGAAATGAAAAAGAAAATAGCATAAGAGTAAGGTAAGCTCTTTTTTTCCTGAATGAATCCTTTGATCATTATGTGGTGTCCTTCTTCATGTCTTTTAATATTTTCCATGTCAAAGTCTTACTACCTGATATAAGAATAGCTACAGTAGCTTATTTTTCCTTTCCATTAGCCTGGGATATCTTTTTCCATCCTTTTACTTTCTATCTTTCATTGTCAGTAAGATGTTTCTAGTATAGGCAACAAATAGATGAATTTGTTTATTGCTCCACTCTGCTAATCTATGACACTTGATCGATGAGTTGAAGCCATTTTACATTCAGGGTTAATATGGATAGGTATTAATTTGGTCTCATCATTTAGCAATAGGTTGTTCATTATTTGATTTAGGCTTTCTTTGTTGTTTTATTGGGACACTTTCCACATTTGCCTTTGACTTTGGTAAGGACTTTTCCTTTTTTCTGTCAATAGAACCTTTTAAAAAGTCTCATTTGTAGAGCAGGTCTGGAAGAGGCAGAGGCAAGTTCTTTCTTTCCTTCTTTTTTTTTTTTTTTTCTCTGCTGTGAAAGAATTTTATTTCTTTACAGAGGAAAGCTGGAAAGCTTTGCTGGGTAAGTTATTCTGGGATGACCTTTTTTTTTTTTTGTTTGTTTTTTTTGTTTTTTTTTTATAGCAAGTGGTTTTTTTTTATTTTTTACATTGTTACTAATAATTTTTTTTATTGTTGCTTACATTATATTATGTAGTACAGTTTTATAGGCGCTGGGGATCCCCCCCACCCCTCCCATACCCCTCCCCCCATGGTGGATTCCTCCACCCTGCTGCATAACCACAGTTCAAGTTCAGTTGAGATTCATTGCTTGCAAACACATGCCTAGCATAAAGCTCAGCGTCTTATTGTCCAAATAAGTTCAGTGGCCTCTTGGGGAGACCTTCTATGGTCTGAAGATAGGTCTAACAGAGTAAAGATCCAGTCAGTTAAAAGCCCCAACAAGGCCTCAGTATCATTATACAACATTATGGAATTAATTGACATAGTATTGGGTAAACAATATGTTAAAAATAATGCAAGTTCCATTCTTCGAAACATCTGGGTTGAGACAGTATCAATGACAGGTTCAAAAAATAACAAACAACCAAACAAAAAATTACAGGTTAAATCAAGGCAAACATGTGGTATCTAATCTTTTGGGATTCGCTCATTTCCCTTAGCATTATAGTTTCCAGTTGTGCCCATTTAGCCACAAAGAACTGCATTTTGTTTTTTTTAATAGCTGAGTATATTTTATGTCTGGGTTCATCTTCTGAGCTCCTGGAGAAGTCCCCTTCCCACCTGTCCACTGGTGAAGCTCTGATCATTGCTCACTGTTGGGTTATCTGGTCACTGCAACACCGGTCCACTGTCCCTGCTGCTTCCCCTTGCCCATAGGTTTCCAGTTTCTCTCCGCTGTCAGCCTATCCTCTCATATTTCCTGGAATCACAGCCTCTCTGTTTCACCCTAACTAATGAGTCCCATTCTGTTTAAGTGTGTCCTCACCTTATTCTGTCATCCTGTTTCTCCCTCTTTCTTTTTTCTTTTTTTTTCTTTTTTTGTGATGAAAGTGGAAGGACGAAAAGTTACTTTATTAGCTGGAATATTGCTAAATTT
>NW_024466127.1:0-803 GCF_017591425.1 Ochotona curzoniae | reverse complement strand
ATCAGTACTGCATTCTTGGAGAGATTGTGAAGATTAGTCTCAGATCAAAGAACTGAGGGATGAAGAGATACTGATTTCTACCACCTCCCCATTCAATTTGTCTATCTGGACCATATAGAAAACAGATGGGGAAAGAGCACATGGAGATATCTCTCTAGATTGGAACAATCATAAAAGGACTAGCCTATATAAAAGCACATCAAAAGATTACAACAGCAATAGAGGAATTTTAATAATCAAATATGGCCAATTCTATAAACATATTTCAGCTTCTTTCCCCCAAGCAATCCCAGTCAAGGTCCATTGGGCTCATGGTCAAAGAAGCCATGATGCCAGGAATGGAGGTTATACATAGGCTCCGCAAACAGGAAGTGCTCTCACCAAGGTTTACCTGACTATAGCCAATGCTGAGTGCCCATTCTGTTTGTAGCAAAGACCAACACCAGTTCCCCTAGGTTATCAGACACACATCTGGCAGTAAGTCCATTGCAGTGGACAGCTTCAATCATGGAAGGAACAGCATTTTGTTCTGACTGATAGACACACTTATTCTAGATCAAGATTCACTTTTCCTACATATAGTGCTTCTATCATGAGCAGACCTACAAAATGTGCTCTCCACCATCCAATCAAAATACTCACTTCTCCCTAAACAAAGTGTGGCGATAATCTCATGTTGACAAATTACTGTTCTTAAGTTCCTCACAGTCCTGAAGCAGGCAGTCAGACAAAACACTGAAATGATCCTGTAATGAGTCAGTGACATTGTCAGCTAGTTCTGGCAAAGTTCCCTAGGTTCAGAC
>NW_024466126.1:0-5931 GCF_017591425.1 Ochotona curzoniae | reverse complement strand
CTACAGCTATAAAAATAATTTCAGTGGCTAAAAAGCACTTAGAAATTGTGAAGTTATTGCTACTCAGCACAAAGAAGTGATGGCAGTGTATTTGGGAGGAAATAAGAGGGTCTAAGAAGGCATTAGCTCTTTCATCATATATATATTTTAATATTTATTGGTCAATTCAGATATATAGAGAGGAGGAGAGACAAAGAGGAAGATCTTCCTTCCATTGATTCTCTCTGCAAGCAATTGCAACAGTCTGTGCTGTGCCGATCTGCCACCAAAAGCGTGGAGCTCATATGGCTCTCACACATCGAGATCTCCACATTGAGCTGTCCTGGTCTACTTTCCCAGTCCACAAGCAGGGAGCTGGAATAGAACCGGTATTCATGTGGGTTTTCAGCATGTTCAGGGTGAGAACAATAGGCACTAGGCCGGGCCATATCATGTATTTTTTAAAAGGATGTATTTATTTGACTGAGTTACAGAGAAAGAGCAAGAGATAGACCTTCCAGCTACTGATTCATTCCCCAAGTAGGAGTCTTTTGCTTTTCCCAGGCATTCAGCAGGGAGCTGGTTAGAACTGTAGCAGCCAGAGCTCAAATTTGCACTTAGATACAGGCAGGCATCACAGGGCTCCTTAGCTCACTGTGTGACAACACTAAGCCTCTTTGATATTTTGTTTTAATCCTTTATTTATGTGGAAGAGAGAATTTTTGAAGGATAGTGATAGCAAGAGACAGCTACTTTGTCTTGTGGTTCCTGTTGCAAGGCTAGAACTGGGCCAGTCTGAAGCCTGGAGTTTCTCTGTCTCTGACACGGCTGGCAGGGGCCCATTAACTTGAAACAGCTTCTGGTGTCTTCTCAGATAGATCAGCAAGGAGCTGGGTTGGAAATGGAGCAGTCAGGACTAGAACCAGTTCCCATATGGGATGCTTTACACACTAAGCCACCATGCTAGCCCCTCTTCATATGATATTTAGAAAAAACAAAACTCACCTCATATTCTTCCATCCTCTGCTCAGACATTGAACATGATTGCACAGGCAGATAATGCAAATCTGGATTGGATAAAAAATGTATATGAGGAGCTCCTAAAATCAAAAAGACTAGGGGAGGTGGGATTGACAGCTTAAACAGGAAGTCATGGTCTTTTAAATATCTATTTATTTTGATTTGAAAGGGAGATTTACAGAAAGAAAGCCAGATCTTCCACTTAGTGGTTATTCCCCAATCGCTGCAATGATGACAGCTGAGCTGATCTGAAGAGCCTCCTGCAGCTCTCTCAATGGGCGCTGGGTCCCAAGGCTTTGGGCCATCCTACAACGCTCTCCTAGGCCACAAAGGAAGCAAGATAGGAAGTGGAGAAACTGAAACTTAAACCAGCACCCATGTGAGATATAGGCTGAGTATTAGCCGATTTACCTACCATGCCAGCCCTGAAACTCAGTCTTCTTTAAGGATATATTTATTTATTTATTTATTTATTTATTATTGGAAAGGCAGATATACAGAGAGGAGGAGAGACAGAGAAGAAGATCTTCCGTCCGATGATTCACTCCCCAAGTGAGCGCAACGGGCCGATGCTATGCCGATCCGAAGCCAGGAGCCTCTTCCGGGTCTCCCACGCGGGTGCAGGGTCCCAAAGCTTTGGGCTGTCCCCGACTGCCCTCCCAGGCCACAAGCAGGGAGCCGGAAGGGAAGCGGGGCTGCCGGGACCAGAACCAGCGCCCATATGGGATCCCGGGCGTGCAAGGTGAGGACCCCCAACCACTTGTGCCACCGCGCCGGGCCCAGGATATATTTATTTTTATTGGAAAGTCAGATATACAGAGATGAGCAGAAACAGAGAAGAAGATCTTCACACCCCAAGTGGCTGCAAAGGCTGGAGAAGAGCCAAATTGAAGCCAGGAGCCTCATCTGGGTTTCCCATGCAGGGTCAGGGTCCCAAGGCGTTGATCTGTCCTCAGCTGCTTTCCCAGGCCACAAGAAGGAAGCTGGATGGGAAGCGGGGTACAGGTGTACGAACTGGCACCCATATGGAATCCCAGCACATGCTGGGACTTTAGCCAAGAGGTTATTGCACCGGGCCCAAAACATAGATTTTTAAACACATGAACTACACATTGCATGATGGATCAGTGCCTATATCCTTCCAAACACACACCAAGATCCCATTTGGGTGCTGGTTTGAATCCCAGCTGCTCTACGTTCCATCCAGCTCCCTGCTGTGGCCTGGTAAAGCAGTGGAGGACAGCCCAAAGCTTTGGGACCCTGCACCTGCACGGGAGACCAGGAAATAGCTCCTGGCTCCTAGCTTTGAATCAGTTTAACTCAGCTGTTGTGGCCACTTGGGGAGTGAAAAGCATATGGAAAATCTGTCTCTTTCTCTCTATAAATCTGCCTTTCTCATAAAATGAACTCTTTAAAAATATATCACACTTTTAAATATATATATAGATATATATATCTTTTTTTAAAAAAAAGACATGGACCGAGGGCAGCCCTGTGGTACAGTGGGCTCAAATCTTGCTCCACTTCTGATCCAGCTCCCTGCTAATGCACAGGGAAAGCAGGGAAAGATGGCACAAGTACCTGGTCCCTGTCACCTGTGTAAGAGACCCAGATGGACTTCCAGGCTCCTGCCTGCCGCTTGGCCCAGTTGAAGCCTTTGTGGTCACTTAGGCTGTGAATCAGAAAATAGAAGATCTCTCTACTGTATCTCTACCATTCAAATAAAAAAGGTAAATTTTGTCCCTCTAGCCCCCACCCAAATCTATGGCCTGGTAACGATTGGTATGCAGTACAGATTTGTGAATGGAGTGAATGGGACTGTGACTTGCCCCAAGTTTCATCTCCCACTCAGCTGGCTGAGCTACCATGTTTTTGTTCCATTCACTGCCTGGCATTCTAGGTAAGCACTGGTCCCTGACCCATGGTGACTTCCCTCATTCCACCTGGGTGTGTCAGTTCTACCATAGCAAAAGCCATTAGTGGTATGTCGGGAGGATCCCTGCCAGAGAGAAGCTTGTGCGCAGGGGGAGTGCACCTCAGGAACTATGCGTTTTCTGCTTGCACTTCCTGTATGCGAGAACTCCAATGACGAGGGTGATGGCAAGGAGGATCAGCACTGCCCCGGTGGCTGTTGTCCTAGCTGCAGGACCTAAGCTTTCCTCGAGATGTTTCTGGTCCTCCCGAGCCTCAGGCTCGGCTCCCACGCTGTGGTTCCCAGGCACAGTGGTGGTTTCATTGCCCGGTACTCCGGGGCTCTGGGTGGACTGCAGGGTGGTCGCCAGGTTGGTCTGGGCTGTGGTGTGCACGCCTGCAGGTGCTTCATCTGGAGACTCCTGGATTTGAGTGTTGTCAGGAGGGAAATGCTGGTACTGTGCCAGGTCCTTCCTGTGGGCATGTCCACATTCTGCAGAGAGAGAGGTGAGGAGGCAGGTTCATGCAGGCACAGGGCATGGGAGAGTGAACACACAGAGTCAGGGCAGCCATCCTGTACAAAACCTTTTGAACCCAACCAAAGACCCCAAATGCATATTGTCCAAGTTTTGTATAACATAGGAGCATGCAGAAAAAAAAACTATGTTGACACTTAAGTTTATTGAATAGTGTGTTGTGTGTAAGCATGCTTGAGCAGTTGCAGAACCCCGAGGGGAGGGGCAACCCACAAGGCCTGGCTGTCCTCATCCTTTTCTACCCACTAAAAGAAAGGGTTAAGTCACCTTCTATGAGGCAGGTTGAGTCACAGAACAAGCAAGCAGCTCTCTCACACACAGAGATAGAGAAGGGGAGCCCAGAGTCACCTCTGTGCTTCTGTGGTTCTCCCAGTTACCAGATTACCATATTTTCAGTGTGTTATCTTCCAAGCCCCATCAGGAGAAAAGGTGGTTGGGTCCAGACAACAGCAAGGGGACAGCTGAGGAGCAGGAGAGGAAAGCAGCAGCACAGGCAACAGGCTGGGCTCAGGGACATGAGCAGACCACTAGATGGCCCCACTGAGATAGGGGAGCCTATGGAACTGCAAAGCCAGGAGAGCCAGCTGGCAACCCTGACTGCACTGCCCATCAGGATCTGGTCTCTAACCTGGCTGAGACTCCCTCCATTTAGCTGTGAAGTTGGAACAGTGTTAGTTCCAAGGGCTCGAGGAGCTGAGAGAACTAAGTGAGATAACATAGGCCTGTGTGGTCAGAAGGGCGATAAGGATGCCACAAATGCTACACAAGACAGATTCAGGGACAAGGTGGGGGAACATTATCTATGTTAATGGTGTGTATTTGGGTCCGGTGTTGTGACATGGAAGGTTAAGCTGCCACTTGTGATGCCAGCATCCCGTATCAGAGTGCCCATTGGAGTCTCAGCTGCTTCACTTGCCATCCAGCTCCCTGCTGATGCACCCAGGGAGGCAGCTGGGGAAGCACCAGCAGAATAACTGAGTGGTTGGGCACTTCAGCCACATGGGAGATTCAGATGGAGTTACAGGTACCATGTAACTCTTTGGAGAATGAATCAGCAAATGCAAAATTCCATCTTTTCCTTTCTCCTTTTAAATCTTTCAAATTAAGAATTATATAAGAATTATTTTAATTGGGGCCCAGCATAGTAGCCTAGTGGCTAAAGTTGTCTTAAATGTACCCGGATTCCATATAGGTGCTGGTTTGTACCCTGACTGTTTTACTTTCCTTCCTCCTCCCTGCTTGAGGCCTGGAAAGCTGTCAAGGACGGCCCAAAGCTTAGAGACCCTGCACCCGTGTGGGAGACCTGGAAGAAGTTCCTGGCTCCTGGCTTCAGACTGGCTTGGCTCTAGCCATTGCAGCTGCTTAGGGAGTGAACCATCCTCTCTATCTCTCCTCCTCTGTGTATATCGGTCTTTCCCATAAAAAGAAATAATTTTTTTTAAAGATTTTATTATTTTTTTTATTGGAAAGGCGGATATACAGAGAGGAGAGACAGAGAGGAAGATCTTCTGTCCAATAATTCACTCCCCAAGTGAGCACAACAGCCGATGCTATGCCGATCCAAAGCCAGGAGCCTCTTCCGGGTCTCCCACGCGGGTGCAGGGTCCCAAAGCTTTGGGCCGTCCTCAACTGCTTTCCCAGGCCACAGGCAGGGAGCTGGAAGGGAAGTGGGGCTGCCGGGACTAGAACCGGCGCCCATATGGGATCCCGGGCGTGCAAGGCGAGGACTTAACCACTTGCGCCACCGCGCCGGGCCCTATATCTGTCCCTTTTCATCTCACAGCTTCCTCATTCCAAAGGCCTGAAGTCAACGGAAAGTCCCCAGCAGGTGGAGGGACATTGCAGAGAACTGCAGGCCAGGGCAACCTGGAGAGGGCACTGGGTCTGCCTGAGTGGGCAAGGGCCTGAGAGGAGGGGTCACCTGATGTAGCCTGGGCAGCTTTGGTAAGCCCGGAGATGCTTCTGGAGATGATCCATCAGCCCTGGCGACGGCGGGGAGCCGGAAGGAATTCTCTTATCACAGTGACAGCTGCCAGCGACACTGCCCTCATTGGCATATCCTGAATGGGACAGAGGTGGTCAGTGCAGGTTTCCAGGCTGGAGGATCCCCTCTGTCCATCTGCCCTGGCCCGCCTGTGGTGAGCCCCAAGCACTTGCCATAGCCCCCGCCCCTCTGCCCTGTGTGCAAACTGCAGATCCATCCCAACATCGCACCCTCCTAAATCAGGCAATCCCACCTGGACCCACGTGTTTGCCCTATACTCAGGAAACCGCCCTTCCCAGTCACCACCGCCCAGCAGTGGCGTCTCTAAAAATGAACAAGACATACTCCTGAGGGTCCGGGAAAAGCTGGCAACCAGACCTCTCACTGCCAAAAGCAGCTGCGTTTAAAACCTTCTCTCCGCTTCGCCTAAGCTTTCTTACCCACTTCTTCTGCCACCCTTCCTCCCATCTTCCACCTCCCTTCTTCCCACATTTCTTCCCG
>NW_024466125.1:0-710 GCF_017591425.1 Ochotona curzoniae | reverse complement strand
CCTTTTAGGGAGTGGGAGAGTGTATTATGACTTAGTGCTTGGTACTTGGCTAATAGATGCAATGAGTGTTACTTGCACAGCTGTCGATGGACAGATCCAGTTAGAATAACCTGAAGTGTGTGTGTGTGTGTGTGTGTGTGTGTGTGTGTGAGAGAGAGAGAGAGAGAGAGAGAGAGAGAGAGAGAACGAGAGAGAGATAGGGAGAGAGAAAGAAGGGAGAATGATACAAAGAAGAAGGAAAAGTTCACAAATACTCATCACTGAGGACAAGGCACAAACAGTTGGAGGGAAATGCTGAGTTGTAGCTGTATTCTAAAAAGAAGCATTCACTTCCTCTTGCAGGGATTACTACAGAAAGAAAGACAGTGACCTCCATGGAATCATGCCTGTGTCAGGAGGAGGCCCTGCACAGAAACAATGCATACCTCTGTTCCCGTGTCTCCTGCCCTTAGCCCATTCACCAAACCATCATCATCCCCGACAGGAAGAAGGGTCTATGCATAGCCAATCTCAGAGCTTCCCAGAGGGAAGAGGAGATTTTTCCATTTGCGGTTCTCTCTCCAAAAGGTGTAATGCCTGGGGCTGGGCCAGGTCAAACCTAGAGCTAAGAACTTCATCTGGGTTCCCACATGGGTAGCAGGGGCCCAAACATTTGGACCAACGTTCATTGCTATTTTCCAAGCTTTTAGTAGGGGTGTATGGGAAGCTAG